>NW_028225179.1:16714531-16740410 GCF_052327205.1 Somniosus microcephalus
ATTTTTGACAGCATAATCCTGCCCATTGCACTGTACGGTAGTGAAGTATGGGGCCCGCTAAATCACCAAAGCTACACTAAATGGGAAAAACACACAATAGAAGCCCTACATGCAGAATTCTGCCGAAGCATCCTTCGCACCCAAAGAAAAACGCCAACAAATGCATGCAGAGCCGAACTAGGCAGATACCCACTGATAATAAACATCCAAAAACGAGCACTAAACTTCCTAAATCACCTCAAATCTAGCTCCCCAGACACCCTTCATTTCAAAGCCTTTCAGACCCAAGAGCTAAACCCAGAAAAGAGTCCCCTGAGTCAGCTGCTACTGAAACTAAGTACTCAGCCGGACCCTGACCAGCCCCAGACCAACACAGCCGTCCAAACACCAATCCGAGTGAACCAAATCATTAAAAAATGCAAAGAAACCTACCTGGAACATTGGAACAAAATAACCGAAAGCCAAAGCAGATTAGAATGTTACCGGGCCCTAAAAAGAGAATATAAACTGGCAGACTACCTCACGACCATCAGAGACACAAAACAGAGACAGACCCTCACCAGGTACAGACTAAGCGACCACCAACTGGAAATTGAAAAAGGCAGATACAAGAAATCCTGGCAGCCTAGAGAGAATAGAATATGCGATCAATGTCTGGCTGGCGAGGTTGAAACAGAAATGCATTTCCTCCTAAAATGCGAAAAATTCAACACATCAAGAAACATATTATTCAACAAGCTAAGCCAAACAACCCCAGATTTCAAGGAATTGGATGATCTGTCAAAATTGAGATTAGTCCTAGGAGAAGGAGACAGACCATACCTTGGGGCTAAATATGTAACAACATGTCACAACCTGAGGACTGTTTAAAAGTAAGACTGTTTAAAATTAATATTGAACGTACCAAATGAAGTAGAAAGACTGTTTAAAATTAATATTGTTTAAAAGTAATATTGTATATACCCAACAAATGTCAAATCGATTGACACCTACAGAATGTTGGAAAACTGTACCTTTTTGCAATGTAAGCTTTGGCAATATGGTTCTCTGTAAACTTTCATGCCAATAAAGCATTTGAACTGAACTGAACTGAACTGAGAGAGAGGGACAGAGAGAGAGAGACTGTTTAAAAATTAATATTGTTTAAAAGTAATATTGTATGTACCCAACAAATGTCAAATCGATTGACACCTACAGAATGTTGGAAAACTGTACCTTTTTGCTATGTAAGCTTTGGCAATATGGTTCTCTGTAAACTTTCATGCCAATAAAGCATTTGAATTTGAATTTGAATTTGAATTTGAGAGAGAGACAGAGAGAGAGAGAGGGACAGAGAGAGAGAGACAGAGAGAGAGAGGGACAGAGAGAGAGAGGGACAGAGAGAGAGAGAGGGGGACAGAGAGCGAGAGGGACAGAGAGAGAGAGGGACATAGAGAGAGAGGGACAGAGAGAGAGAGGGAGAGACAGAGACAGAGACAGAGGGGAACAGAGAGAGAGAGGGAGAGAGAGAGAGGGACACAGAGAGAGAGAGACAGAGAGAGAGAGAGACAGAGAGAGAGAGGCAGAGAGAGAGGGACAGAGAGAGAGAGAGAGACAGAGAGTGAGAGGGACAGAGAGAGAGAGAGTGACAGAGAGAGAGGGACAGAGAGAGAGAGGGACAGAGTGAGAGAGAGAGACAGAGAGATAGAGAGACAGAGAGAGACAGGGACAGAGAGAGAGAGGGACAGAGAGAGAGAGAGAGAGAGAGGGACAGAGAGAGAGAGGGACAGAGAGAGAGAGGGACAGAGAGAGAGGGGGACAGAGAGAGAGGGGGACAGAGAGAGAGGGGGACAGAGAGAGAGAGAGACAGAGAAAGAGAGAGAGAGGGACAGAGAGAGAGAGACAGAGAGAGAGAGAGGGACAGAGAGAGAGAGGGACAGAGAGAGAGAGGGACAGAGAGAGAGAGGGACAGAGAGAGAGAGGGACAGAGAAAGAGGAGTACAGAGAGAGAGGGACAGAGACAGAGAGAGGGACAGAGAGAGAGAGGGACAGAGACAGAGAGATAGAGGGGCAGAGAGAGAGAGGGACAGAGAGAGAGAGGGACAGAGAGAGAGAGGGACAGAGAGAGAGGGAAAGCCAAAGCAGATTAGAATGTTACCGGGCCCTAAAAAGAGAATATAAACTGGCAGACTACCTCACGACCATCAGAGACACAAAACAGAGACAGACCCTCACCAGGTACAGACTAAGCGACCACCGACTGAAAATTGAAAAAGGCAGATACAAGAAATCCTGGCAGCCTAGAGAGAATAGAATATGCGATCAATGTCTGGCTGGCGAGGTTGAAACAGAAATGCATTTCCTCCTAAAATGCGAAAAATTCAACACATCAAGAAACATATTATTCAACAAGCTAAGCCAAACAACCCCAGATTTCAAGGAATTGGATGATCTGTCAAAATTGAGATTAGTCCTAGGAGAAGGAGACAGACCATACCTTGGGGCTAAATATGTAACAACATGTCACAACCTGAGGACTGTTTAAAAGTAAGACTGTTTAAAATTAATATTGAACGTACCAAATGAAGTAGAAAGACTGTTTAAAATTAATATTGTTTAAAAGTAATATTGTATATACCCAACAAATGTCAAATCGATTGACACCTACAGAATGTTGGAAAACTGTACCTTTTTGCTATGTAAGCTTTGGCAATATGGTTCTCTGTAAACTTTCATGCCAATAAAGCATTTGAACTGAACTGAACTGAACTGAGAGAGAGAGAGAGAGAGAGACAGAGACAGAGACAGAGAGAGGGGGACAGAGAGAGAGGGCGACAGAGAGAGAGCGACACAGGGAGAGAGAGACAGAGAGAGAGAGAGACAGAGAGAGAGAGACAGAGAGAGAGAGGGACAGAGAGAGAGAGAAAGAGAGAGAGAGGGGCAGAGAGAGAGAGGACAGAGAGAGAGATAGACAGGGACAGAGAGAGAGAGGGACAGAGAGAGAGGGACAGAGCGAGAGAGAGACAGAGAGAGAGAGGGACAGAGAGAGAGAGGGACAGAGAGAGAGGGACAGAGAGAGAGGGACAGAGAGAGAGAGGGACAGAGATATATATATATATAGAGAGAGAGGGACAGAGAGATAGAGAGACAGAGAGAGAGGGACAGAGAGAGAGAGACAGAGAGAGAGAGGGACAGAGAGTGAAATGGACAGAGAGAGAGAGAGGGACAGAGAGAGTGGAACAGAGCGAGAGAGGGACAGAGAGAGAGAGGGACAGAGAGAGAGAGAGAGACACTAAAACACGCAAGGGCAGAACCTCCGGGGGAATATTGGTGTGGTATAAGGGAGAACTGGACAAACACATCTCACCGGTAAAACAGGGAAAATCACACGTATGGCTAAAACTAGATAAAAATATAAGAATAGCAAAAAAAGATGTTTACTTATGTGCGATCTACATACCTCCAATAGAATCGCCATATTTCGAAGAGGAGTTATTTGATACTCTCCACATGGAAATCAGCCATTTCCAGGCCCAAGGAAAGGTGATAATATGTGGGGACCTAAATGCAAGGACCGGTTGTGAACCTGACTTCATAGACCCACAGGGAAACAACCATGTGTTTGGCAAGACCCCTTTAGATGTCACACCAGCCATCGCAAATCGGAACAACCTTGATCGTGAAATAAATAAAAGCGGTAGGGAGGTAGTGCAACTCTGCCGAGCCTTAGGCCTGTACATAGTTAACGGTAGGTTCAGAGGGGACTCCCTAGGGAGACTCACATACTCCTCAAATCTTGGGTCTAGTGTGGTGGACTATACAATCACTGACCTGGACCCCTGCGATATCAACTCATTCACTGTCAGGCAGCAATCCCCCCTCTCAGACCATAACCAAATAAATATGTACCTTAAACTTTCTGCCCAAACTACAGACACGAAAAAGGAACCCAGTAAGCTCCATAAAATAAACCAGACATACAGATGGGCCCCAGACAGTGGAGAAAAATTCATCACAGCACTAAAGTCACCTGATATCACAAGTAAAATATCAAAATTTAAAGAAAACCCATACGAGATCACCAGAGATGGTGTAAACATGGCCATAGAGGATATAAATATGATCTTCCATGAGGCAGCTGTAAAAGCCGACTTTGTGAAACAGAAGAGGAAGCGTCACAAAAGACAAAATAAAAATAAGAAATGGTTTGACCACGAATGCAAAAATGCCAGAAAAGACCTGAGAAAAATATCAAACCAAAAGCATCGCCAACCAAACAATCCGGACCTACGTACTAGATACAATGAAACCCTCAAAAGATATAAACACACCATTAGGAACAAAACACAAAACTATACCCACAAAATACTCGAAGAAATTGAAAACTCCACCAATCCAAAACAATTCTGGGAAATGTGGAATAACCTGAGTACAACACAATTGCAAGCATTACCAATCCAAGATGGCGACATCTGGAGAACACATTTTGAAAACCTCTACAAAGACATCCCAATAAACGAAACAAACCCAAGTCAACATCAGGTCACAGAAAAACTCCACACATTAGAAGCAACAATTAAAGACAACCAAAACCCTCTAGACTCCCCAATCACATGGAAAGAACTGGCCACAAAAACAAAATCTCTCCACCTAAAGAAAGCCTGTGGCCCAGACAACATCAAAAATGAAATGCTCAAGTTCAGCAATATGGAGATGCAGGTTGCGGTACTCAAATTATTCAACATCATATTATGTTCAGGCTGTTTTCCCGATATCTGGTGCCAAGGACTAATCTCCCCCATATATAAAAGTGGAAACAAATCAGACCCAAATAACTACCGCGGCATCTGTGTCAACAGTTGTCTAGGGAAGTTATTCTGCAGTATTCTAAATAGTAGATTACTTGATTTTCTTAACAAACATAATATCCTCAGAAAAAACCAAATAGGCTTTCTTCCAAAACACCGCACCGCCGACCATATCTATACCCTTCACACCCTCATTGGAAAACATATACACCAAACAAAAAATGGGAAAATATTCGCCTGTTTCATCGACTTCATGAAAGCCTTTGACTCTATATGGCACGAAGGGCTCTATTATAAACTTCTTCAGTGTGGAATAGGGGGCAAAGTCTATGACCTTATTAAATCAATGTATCTGAAAAACAAATGCGGGGTCAAAATTGGAGACAAACGCACCGATTTCTTCACCCAGAGAAGAGGCGTCCGGCAGGGCTGCAATTTGAGCCCGACCCTGTTTAACATATACATAAATGAATTAGCAGACATGCTGGAGCAAAGCGAGTCACCAGGTCTCCGTCTCCTGGATGGAGAAGTGAAATCCCTGTTCTATGCGGACGACCTGGTTCTGCTGTCTCCCACAGAACAGGGATTACAGCAACAACTAGACCTACTCGACAAATACTGCCAAAATTGGGCTCTAACAGTAAATCTAAAGAAAACCAACATCATGATTTTTCAAAAAAGGCCCAGATGTCAGGAAAACAAATACCAGTTTACCCTCAGTGATACCACTATAGGACACACTATGAGCTACACCTACCTTGGTCTAACTATTACAGCATCAGGGAGCTTCAGCATAGCAGTGAATGCACTAAAAGAAAAAGCCCGAAGAGCCCTATATGCAATAAAAAGAAAATTCTACAACATCCAAATCCCAATCAAAATCTGGCTCAAAATATTTGACAGCATAATCCTGCCCATTGCACTGCACGGTAGTGAAGTATGGGGCCCGCTAAATCACCAAAGCTACACTAAATGGGAAAAACACACAATAGAAGCCTTACATGCAGAATTCTGCCGAAGCATCCTTCGCACCCAAAGAAAAACGCCAACAAATGCATGCAGAGCCGAACTAGGCAGATACCCACTGATAATAAACATCCAAAAACGAGCACTAAACTTCCTAAATCACCTCAAATCTAGCTCCCCAGACACCCTTCATTTCAAAGCCTTTCAGACCCAAGAGCTAAACCCAGAAAAGAGTCCCCTGAGTCAGCTGCTACTGAAACTAAGTACTCAGCCGGACCCTGACCAGCCCCAGACCAACACAGCCGTCCAAACACCAATCCGAGTGAACCAAATCATTAAAAAATGCAAAGAAACCTACCTGGAACATTGGAACAAAGTAACCGAAAGCCAAAGCAGATTAGAATGTTACCGGGCCCTAAAAAGAGAATATAAACTGGCAGAATACCTCACGACCATCAGAGACACAAAACAGAGACAGACCCTCACCAGGTACAGACTAAGCGACCACCAACTGGAAATTGAAAAAGGCAGATACAAGAAATCCTGGAAGCCTAGAGAGAATAGAATATGCGATCAATGTCTGGCCCGCGAGGTTGAAACAGAGATGCATTTCCTCCTAAAATGCGAAAAATTCAACACATCAAGAAACATATTATTCAACAAGCTAAGCCAAACAACCCCAGATTTCAAGGAATTGGATGACCTGTCAAAATTGAGATTAGTCCTAGGAGAAGGAGACAGACCATACCTTGGGGCCAAATATGTAACAACATGTCACAACCTGAGGACTGTTTAAAATTAAGACTGTTTAAAATTATTATTGAACGTACCAAATGAAGTACAAAGACTGTTTAAAATTAATATTGTTTAAAAGTAATATTGTATGTACCCAACAAATGTCAAATCGATTGACACCTACAGAATGTTGGAAAACTGTACCTTTTTGCTATGTAAGCTTTGGCAATATGGTTCTCTGTAAACTTTCATGCCAATAAAGCATTTGAATTGGAATTGGATTGAGAGAGAGCGAGATTGAGAGAGCGAGATTGAGAGAGCGAGATTGAGAGAACGCGAGATTGAGAGAGCGCGAGATTGAGAGAGCGCGAGATTGAGAGAGCGCGAGATTGAGAGAGCGCGAGATTGAGAGAGCGCGAGATTGAGAGAGCGCGCGAGATTGACGGTCACACCTGGTCTGCGCCTCCTCCCGATCTCCACCCGTCCACCTGGAGCCACAGCTCAGAAATCTTCCTCCCAACACCTGGGAACACAACCCGAAGCAAGCAGGCAGCGTGGAGTGAAAAGTGAGTGAGTGAGTGAGTAAGTGAGTGAGAGAGAGAGAGAGAGATTAAAGATTGAATCTCACCATCCCACATGGCACCAATGGAACAGCCGGCCTGATCTCTCTTCCATCCATCCATCCTTTCACCGGGACCGAGCCTGCAGCAGTGAGAGAGGGGCTGGGAGAGAGAGAGATTGAGACAGGACTCGCTCACACCAGAGAATCTCACACACACTAACACAGAATGGCCAAAGGGACCCGGTTCACACAGACACACAGACCAACATTCATTACCTGGACACTCAGAAATGGTTTCAACACTAAAGAGACACAAAATACTACATTACCTGAACACTTACTGTAAATTACAGTCAAAACAGCCACTCACCAAATATGAAAGCACCATCCCGCAGTCAGAAAGACTGAAACGCACATGGGTCAACCTTTTTAATAGTCCAGACCTGTCACTCAAACTTACCTCCTCCCACTCCACAGCCCCCCAACCTATCAGGTTGCTGCTTCCTCCACCTGAAGCCCGCCCCCCAGGTGTGGGTCAGTCCAAGTTGAGTCTGCCTATCTCCGGGGGGTGGGGTAGTCCTGGCCATGTGCTGGCCTCCCAAATGGTTCCTTCCTGTCTCTGGCCAACACTGCCCTTCCCCCAGACCCCTAACTGCAGGCAGACAGACACAGCCGAGGACTGATGGACCTTGGAGAGGCCTCCCTCCACTCACCTGCAACAGGGACATCACCCTCCCTGTCTGAGGCTGCTGCTTCCTCCCACACCCCCTTTGCTCAAGAAATCTTGTTTAATGGTTCTTATTCCCAGCTCCAATTCTGTGCTTGCCTACCTCATTCTGTGTGTGGCTGGCTCCCCTGCTTAACCCTGAGTTCCCTCAGCTTTCCCCTGTGCAGTGTGTGTTGTGCATCCGTTTATCTGTGTCAGCACCTGGACATATGCCGTGAAATGTGGGTCACCAGAACCAAAGATATGCTCAACTTCCAATACATATTTTTGTAACTCTCTCGCTTGTCCTCTGTTGGTTTATCAATGTCACTGCACTACAGGTAAATCTCTCGCTCGCCCTCTGTTGTTTTATCAATGTCACTGCACTACAGGTAAATCTCTCGCTCGCCCTCTGTAGGTTTATCCAATTCCAATTCCAATTTCCAATTTAAATGCTTTATTGGCATGAAAGTTTACAGAGAACCATATTGCCAAAGCTTACATAGCAAAAAGGTACAGTTTTCCAACATTCTGTAGGTGTCAATCGGTTTGACATTTGTTGGGTACATACAATATTACTTTTAAACAATATTAATTTTAAACAGTCTTTGTACTTCATTTGGTACGTTCAATATTAATTTTAAACAGTCTTAATTTTAAACAGTCCTCAGGTTGTGACATGTTGTTACATATTTGGCCCCAAGGTATGGTCTGTCTCCTTCTCCTAGGACTAATCTCAATTTTGACAGATCATCCAATTCCTTGAAATCTGGGGTTGTTTGGCTTAGCTTGTTGAATAATATGTTTCTTGATGTGTTGAATTTTTCGCATTTTAGGAGGAAATGCATTTCTGTTTCAACCTCGCCAGCCAGGTAACTAGTCACTGTACTACAGGTAAACCTCTCGCTCGCCCTCTGTGGGTTTATCAATGTCACTGCACTACAGGTAAATCACTCGCTCGCCCTCTGTTGGTTTATCAATGTCACTGCACTACAGGTAAATCTCTCGCTCGCCCTCTGTAGGTTTATCAATGTCACTGCACTAGCAGGTAAATCTCTCGCTCGCCCTCTGTAGGTTTATCAATGTCACTGCACTACAGGTAAATCTCTCTCTCGCCCTCTGCAGGTTGGACCTCTGAACCCCTTGGAGGAAATGCCGGTTTCCCGCGCATGCGCTGTGCATGCTGAAATCTGGCACTTCCAACAGGCCCACGTGTGAGTACCCTGTCCGTACTCACGCGTTGGGACCGGAATTACTGGGCCCTTTACTTTGGAGGAGGTGAGTGGAGTCAAAGGAGAAGTTGTTAAATGTGAGAACAAGTTCAGCCAGGCGGAGGAGGGTGGTGGTGGATGGGGACTGGTTGGGCCTCTGTTCAAGGAAGAAGCGGAGCGCCCTCAGGCCATCCTGGTGGGGGATGGAGGTGTAGAGGGATTGTACGTCCATGGTGAAAATGAGATGGTTGGGGCCAGGAAACTGGAAACTGTTAAAGTATTAAACTGTTAAAGAACTTATCTCGTCCTATCTCGACTCTTGCCCCATGGAACTTATCTCTTCCTATCTCGACTCTTGCCCCATGGAACTTATCTCTTCCTATCTCGACTCTTGCCCCATGGAACTTATCTCTTCCTATCTCGACTCTTGCCCCATGGAACTTATCTCTTCCTATCTCGACTCTTGCCCCATGGAACTTATCTCTTCCTATCTCGACTCTTGCCCCATGGAACTTATCTCTTCCTATCTCGACTCTTGCCCCATGGAACGTATCTCTTCCTATCTCGATTCTTGCCCCATGGAACTTATCTCTTCCTATCTCGATCCTTGCCCCTCGGAGCTTATCTCTTCCTATCTCGACTCTTGCCCCTCGGAAATTATCTCTTCCTATCTCGACCACATCGTTTCAGCCTGTTCTTGCCCCACGGAACTTAACTCTTCCTATCTCGACTCTATTTTATCTCCCCTTGTCCAATCACTTCCCACCTACATCCGCGACTCTTCCGACGCCCTCCGTCACATTAGTGAACCAGATGGGTTTTTACGACAATTCGACAGTTTCATGGTTACCATTACTGATACTAGCTTTTTATTCCAAATGTATTTCCATTTCTGCCAGTTCTGAGTGAGCTGCCCTCTCTCACCCGGTGTGGTACTCAGCCCCACACAGAGAGCAGGAAGATCCCAGGCTCCATGACCGGCCTGTGCTAAGTGAGCTGCCCTCTCTCATCCTTTGTGTTACTGAGCCCCACACACAGAGAAGAAAGATCCGGTGCTCTATGGCCGGCCTGTGCCCAGTGAGCTGCCCTCACCCAGTGTGGTACTGAGCCCAACACACAGAGCAGGAAGATCTCATGCTCCATGCCCAGCCTGTGCCCAGTACCCACTGAATGGGGCCGGGCTTTCAGGCTGACGCCAGGGGGTTTGAAGAGTTGCCGCAACACCGCCACTGGCGGAAGCGGGGTACTGCAGCGTGACTTGTTTACATAGGAAGCTCCCATTGGAAACCCTGAGCCGGGGATTTACACCCGGGCCATGCAGGGATTCCCGGCCCCAAACCCCTTCTTCCCCTCTGGAGTTCCCCTGCTGGATTAGGAGCCAGGGCCGTGGGCTGGGACATTGCCTGCTGCTGGCACTCAACACTGATCCATCGGCGCCGGAACGCAGACAATCCCCGCCCACTGAGGAGGTCTGGCGACCAATCGGAGCGGCCGGTATGTGACTGGCAGCGCTCTCAACCAATCAGAGCGCAGCGCGTAAGATGATGGACCAATCACAGTGCGGCTTAGCACAGTGCAACCGCTCGCAGACATTGTGACGGACAGCTCATTGAACCAATCACTGGGCACTGCGGCCGCACTATGACCAATTGGAGCACAGTCATGTGGTTTATCTCCACTATTGGGGAGACCAAACGCAGATTGGGTGACTGCTTTGCGGAACACCTCCGTTCAGTCCATAAGGGGGACCCCGAGCTTCTGCTCACCTGTCACTTTAATTCACCGCTCCACTCCCACTCGGACCTCACCATCCACGGCCTCTTGCATTGTTCCACAGAAGCTCAGCGTAAGCTCGAGGAACAGCACCTCATCTTTCGATTAGGCACTTTACAGCCTTCCGGACTCAAGATCGAGTTCAACAATTTCAGATCATAACCTCAGCCATTATCATATGTATATTTTGTATCCACGTTTTTTGTTTGTGTCCTTTCTTCTCTCCCACGTGGCAGCTGTCTTTCATTCCGCCAGCACAATTTACACTTCATCTAGAGCCATCCTTCGTCTCTTTACCTGTCCCATTACCATCTCCTGCCTTGAACATCTCTTGATCTGTCTGAACCTCTCCCACCTTCTGTCCTATCACAGGCCTTCCCTTTTGTTCTTTCATCCTCTCCCCCATTTCCCAGCCTCTACACTTGCTTAAAAATCTGTTCCATTTCCTGCTTTTTTCCAGTTCTGATGAAAGGTCATCGACCTGAAGCGTTAACTGTTTCTCCCTCTCTCTCTTCACAGATGCTGCCTGACCTGCTGAGTATCTCCAGCATTGTCTGTTTTTATTTGTGAATGGTCTTGTTCAGCCTCAGACAGTGTCCAGGGAGAGGGATGGAGTTGGTGGACAGGGAACAGAGTTTGTGGTTGGGACCGAAGACAATGGCTTCGGCCTTGCCAATATACAGTTGGAGGAAATGTCTGCTGATCCAGTACTGGATGTCGGACAAGCAGTGTGACAATTTAGAGACAGTGGAGGGGTCGAGGGATGTGTTGTGAGGTAGAGCTGGGTGTCGTCAGCGTACATGTGGAAATTGCCGCTGTGTTTTCATATGATGTCGCTGAGGATGAGAAATAGGAGAGGCCCAAGGATAGACCCTTGGGGGACACGGAGGTAATAGTGTGTGGGCAGGAAGAGAAGCCATTACAGGCGATTCTCTGCTTATTGTTAGAGAGATAAGAATGGAACCAGGTGATTGAAGCCCCACCCATCTGGTTGACAGAGGAGAGGCGTTGGAGGAGGATGGAGTGGTCAGTCATGTCAACGACTGTAGACAGGTCGAGAAGGATGAGGAGGGACAGTTTGACACGGTCACAGTCAATATGGGCCATTTCTGGGCTGTGGCAGGGCGGAGACCTGATTGGAGTGTTTCAAATTTGGAGTTGCAGGAAAGATATGCATGGATTTGGGAGGTGACAACACGGTCAAGGAACTTGGAGAGGAAATGGAGGTTGGGGATGGGGCGGTAGTTGACTAGAACAGAGGGGTCCAGGGTGGATTTTTTAAGAAGGGGTGATGACGACAGATTTGAATGTGACGGAGACCAGGTAAGGCCTCACAGTGCCAGCGGGAAACTCGAGCGGCAGGGCGGGGCTATAAAACGCCCCAGAGACCAGGTAAGGCCTCACAGCATCGGCGGGAAACTCGAGTGGCAGAGCGGGGCTATAAAATGCCCCAGAGGCCAGGTAAGGCCTCACAGCATTGGTGGGAAACTCGAGCGGCAGAGCGGGGCTATGAAAGGCCCCAGAGACCAGGTAAGGCCACACAGCATTGGCGAGAAACTCGAGCGGCAGAGCGGGGCTATAAAAGGCCCCAGAGCCCAGGTAAGGCCTCACAGCATCGGCGGGAATCTCGAGCGGCAGAGCGGGGCTATAAAAGGCCCCAGAGACCAGGTAAGGCCTCGGAGCGTCGGCGGGAATCTCGAGCGGTAGAGCAGGGCTATAAAAGGCCCCAGAGACCAGGTAAGGCCTCACAGCATCGGCGGGAATCTCGAGCGGCAGAGCGGGGCTATAAAAGGCCCCAGAGACCAGGTAAGGCCTCAGAGCGTCGGCGGGAATCTCGAGCGGTAGAGCAGGGCTATAAAAGGCCCCAGAGACCAGGTAAGGCCTCAGAGTGTTGGCGGGAATCTCGAGCAGCAGCGGAGCTATAAAAGGCCCCAGAGACCAGGTAAGGCCTCAGTGTCGGCGGGAATCTCGAGCGGCAGAGCGGGGCTATAAAAGGCCACAGAGACCAGGTAAGGCTTCAGAGCGTCAGCGGGCATTTCGAGCGGCAGCAGCGGGGCTATAAAAGGCCCCAGAGACCAGGTAAGGCCTCACAGCATCGGCGGGAATCTCGAGCGGCAGAGCGGGGCTATAAAAGGCCGCAGAGACCAGGTAAGGCCTCACAGCGTCGGCGGGAATCTCGAGCGGCAGAGCGGGGCTATAAAAGGCCCCAGAGACCAGGTAAGTCCTCAGCGTCGGCGGGAATCTCGAGCGGTAGAGCAGGGCTATAAAAGGCCCCAGAAACCAGGTAAGGCCTCACAGCATCGGCGGGAAACTGGAGCGGCAGAGCGGGGCTATAAAAGGCCACAGAGACCAGGTAAGGCCTCACAGCGTCGGCGGGAATCTCGAGCGGCAGAGCGGGGCTATAAAAGGCCGCAGAGACCAGGTAAGGCCTCACAGCGTCGGCAGGAATCTCGAGCGGCAGAGCGGGGCTATAAAAGGCCCCAGAGACCAGGTAAGGCCTCAGAGCGTCGGCGGGAATCTCGAGCGGTAGAGCAGGGCTATAAAAGGCCCCAGAGACCAGGTAAGGCCTCAGAGTGTCGGCGGGAATCTCGAGCAGCAGTGGAGCTATAAAAGGCCCAAGAGACCAGGTAAGGCCTCAGTGTCGGCGGGAATCTCGAGCGGCAGAGCGGGGCTATAAAAGGCCACAGAGACCAGGTAAGGCCTCAGAGCGTCAGCGGGCATTTCGAGCGGCAGAGCGGGGCTATAAAAGGCCCCAGAGACCAGTCTCCAGTCTCGGAACTTGGAGGGAAGGAGAGAGGTAAAAAGTAATCCAAGTGTGACGTCACCAGAAAGCGGGTAAGTGATTGGTTGGTAAGTATTTCTCCATTTTTAAGCTTAAATCTCTTTGATTTATAGTTTCTAAGGTGTGATATTCACCATCTAGAATCGGGGCAGAGGGTATTTAAGAATAATATTAATAAATGTAATTAATTACATAGAATGGGAGATCAGGTGATGTGTTGCTGCTGCAATATGTGGGAGCTGGTGAACACCATTGATGCACACGGTGATCACATTTGCAGTAAGTGTTGGCTGGTCGAGGAATTCCGGCTCCGTGTTGAAGAGCTGGAGTCCGAGCTTCAAACACTGAGACACATCAGGGAGGGGGAGAGTTACCTGGACTCTGTGTATCACGAGGTATTCACACCAATTAGATTAATTAATTCAGATGTAGTCCGTGGCCAGGGTCAGGATGGTGTGACTAGAAGTGAGGCAGGTACGGGGATCCAGGAGGTAGTGTTGGAGGAGCCGCAGCCCTTGCACTTGTCCAACAGGTTTGAGGCTCTTACTCCCTGTGGGGACAGGAGCAG
The DNA here is from genome assembly GCF_052327205.1 of Somniosus microcephalus. Taxonomy (NCBI): domain Eukaryota; kingdom Metazoa; phylum Chordata; class Chondrichthyes; order Squaliformes; family Somniosidae; genus Somniosus; species Somniosus microcephalus. Next base: position 16,728,622 of record NW_028225179.1, read on the forward strand.
GGACTGCAGGGAGGATGAGCAACCTGGCCACAGCACCGTGAAGCGGGGGGCCATTCAAGTGGGGGGAGTTAAAAGAATTGTTGTAGTGGTAGGGCATAGTATCGTTTGGGGGATAGATAGAGTTCTTTGCAGCCGAGAGCGAGAGCCCCGAAGGCTGTGTTGCCTGCCCGGTGCCAGGGTTAAGGACATCTCCTCTGACTGGAGAGAAACTTGGAGTGGGAGGGGGAGGATCCAGTTGTCGTGGTCCACGTTGGTACCAACGACATAGATAGGACAAGGAAGGAGGTTCTGCTGAGGGAGTTTGAGCAGCTAGGGGCCAAATTAAAAAGCAGTACCACAAGGGTAATAATCTCTGGATTATTACCTGAGCCACGAGCGAATTTGGCTAGGACAAATAAAATTAGAGAGTTAAATGCGTGGCTCAAAGACTGGTGTGGGAGAAATGGGTTTTGCTTCCTTGGACACTGGCACCAGTACTGGGGCAGGAGGGAGCTGTTCCGTTGGGATGGGCTTCACTTGGCCAGTGCTGGGACTAGAGTCCTGGCGGATCATATAACTAGGGCTGTAGAGAGGGCTTTAAACTAACTGGTGGGTGGGAGGTTCCTAGAGAGCAATTAATAAAAATGACAACAGAGAAGGTCATAGACTTAGGTAGCAGTGGGGAAATTAAAAACCAGAGCGTGTCAGGAAGGGGCAGAAGGTATGGAGTAAAAGGTAAAGTAATAAAAAGGGCAAAAGCAGGAACTAAGTGTCACAAAACATCTTTGAAAGTTCTCTATCTGAATGCACGTAGCATTCGTAACAAAATAGACGAGTTAATGGCACAAATAACTACATATGGGTATGATCTTGTGGCCATTACAGAAACGTGGCTGCAGGGTGACAATGCCTGGGAATTAAACATACCAGGTTATTTAACGATCAGGAAGGACAGGCAGGAAGGAAGGGGAGGTGGGGTGGCTATGTTAATAAAGGAAGGAATCACTGTAATACAGAGAAATGATATTGGGTCAAAAGATCAGGATAATGAAACAGTTTGGGTGGAGGTAAGGAATAATAAGGGGAAAAAAACAGTAGTGGGCGTAGTCAATAGGCCTCCGAACAGTGGCAACTCTATTGAACGTATTATGTCTGTGTATAATTGAGACACGGACAGCAGGAGTTGATTTAAACAAGTCTTTACTGAATGGAGTCAATCGGGAAACTGAAACTACAGAGGCTTGCTAGCGCCTTTTATACAGGGGTGGTCACTGCTGGTACTGCAGTCTGAGACCAGTTATTCCCTTAAAGGTACATACACAACAATTCCTCCCCTTTTAGATAAACAGTACATAACATTCATTTAACAACTAAATGATAACTAATTACAATCACAATTACGGTTGCTAGATACATTGGTTGAGGTTAAGCAATTATAAGTTCAGTCTTTGAGGAGGCTTCCTGATTCTGTCTGGATCAATGTCGTTGTTTGGTTCATCTGCTTCCAAGATCACTGATTCTGTGGTAGCTGCAATTGGTACGTCGGTTTCATCGCCAGGTGTATCAGATCGTGGTGTGGGGTTGACGTTTTCCAGTGACTCTAGAATCTGGTCAGCATAGCGTCTTACAATGCTCTCTCCAACGTCCACAGTATACATGAGAGGTCCTTGCCGTGTACAAATCGTTCCTGGCTGCCATTTCTCAGTGCGGTAGTCCCGGGCCAAAACTGGCTGCCCTATCTTAAAACTCCTGGTCGGACTTTCATTCATATTCTGAAACTGCCTGTTCTCCACATCTCTTCGGATGTTTGGCTTAAACAAATCCAAGCGGCATCGTCGTCTTCGATTGAAGAACGTCATGGCTGGAGTTTGGTTGGTAACCGCATGTGTCGCATTCCGGTAGGCAAACAAGAAGTTGTCCACCTTGTGTTGTAGGGTTATATCTTCATTACACATTGCCTTGATAGCCTTCTTGAATGTTTGAACAAACCTCTCGGCCAATCCATTAGTGGTTGGATGATATGGGGCAGATGTGTAATGCTTAACACCATTGTTCTTTAAGAAACTCCAGAACTTTTCAGACACAAACTGTGGTCCATTGTCAGAGCAAATCTGTTCAGGCAGCCCATTCCTGGCGAATATGGTTCGTAAAACTGTGATAGTTTTTTCTGTGGTGTTTGAGGACACTTCTATTACTTCTGGCCACTTTGAATGTGCATCCACCGTAATTAAAAACATCGAGTCCATGAAGGGACCAGCAAAATCAATGTGCACCCTTTGCCATGGAAATGAGGGCCACTCCCATGGATGTAGAGGAGCTTGTGGTGGGGCGTTTTGGACCTTCTGACATCCTGCAGAGCTCTTGGTCATCTCTTCGATTTCTCTATCGATTCCCGGCCACCACAATAACGCTCTGGCTAAGTTCTTCATTTTTACCCCTCCCAGATGACCCTCATGAAGCTCATTCAGCACTCTATCCTGCAATTTGGGTGGAATTACTACTCTGGATCCACACATCAAGGTTCCTCTGCACACTGACAGCTGTTCTCTTCTCGGCGAGAATGCTGGCAGCAGTGCTTCGCCATGTGCTGGCCATCCCTTCACCATTAAATCATTGTGGTAAACCACTGTTTGTATTCCACTGTGTACATGCTTGGACATGCCTCGGCTGACTCCTCCCACAAGTCCTAGTATAAAGGTGACTGCTCCCCAGCCCTTTGTATTTCTGGACCGGTCGACCACTCGAGGCAGACCTTCATTCTTTTGTTAATAAAAGCCTTTAGTTACTCTCTTAATTCTCAGTCTTTTATGAGTAATTGATAGCGCATCAATTTTATTAACAACATTTTTATAATGGAGAAGATCCTCACACCAGCATGCCTGGACTTAGATCATCGGGAGGCGGACTCATCCACCAAGTTTACTCACTGGCTTAAGTGTTTCAAAAAATTCCTGACCGCCTCCGCAGCAATCAAATCGGACGAGGACAAACTGGATGTCCTGACCTCCAAAGTGAAGCACCGAGTGTACTCAGTCATCCAAGACGCGACCTCGTACACGGACGCTATCAAGCTCCTCAAGGACCAGTACACACGCCCAGTGAATGAAGTGTACGCCAGGCACCTTCTGGGGAGTCGTAAACAACAACCTGGGGAATCGACCGTGGAATACCTTCAGGCACTGTCTGTGCTTGGCCGGGCCTGTGGTTGTAAGGATGTGAAGGCCGCCGTGTACACAGAGGAACTTATCCGGGACGCTTTTGTAGCGGGCCACAGATCCAATTACACCCGACAGCGACTGTTGTAGCAGAGTGACCTCGACCTCAACAAGGCCTCTGAACTCGCACTATCATTGGATGCAGCCTACCGGGGCATGGATGCCTACTCCTCTGCACCGTGGACGCCGCGGGGAATGACAGCCTGGGACACGGTAGGACAGCCTCATAGCACCGTGCCACACCCCAGCAACGGCCCAACTACCGCAGCAGTGTCCCAAGGCCAGACAGCAGTGCCCCAAGGCCAGAAATGCTACTTTTGTGGCCAGGCAAAACACCCCAGAGCGCGCTGCCCGGCGAAAAACGCGATCTGCTCGGGCTGCGAGAAGAAGGGACACTACGCTAACGTCTGCAGGGCCAAAGCCACCCCGAACCCCAGCAGCACCGCGTGTGGGCCATGCGGGCCGCCATCTTGGGCCTCCCCGGCCATGTGCGAACCACCGGTACAGCAGCCATTTTGGACGCCTCCAGCCACATGGGGATCATGGACGCCGCCATCTTGGATGACAGCCGGAACACAGCAGGCCCCCAACACCGCCTCAACTGATACCCGCAGCGACACACCGACCCCTACGCTGGCATCCGTTACACTGGACCAAGCGAGACCGCATCAGCTGGCCAGTTCCACAATGGACATTAAGGTAAATGGCCACGATACAATCTGCCTTTTTGACTCTGGGAGCACGGAGCGCTTCATCCACCCCGACACGGTGCGGTGTTGCTCTCTCCCAGTCCTGCCTGCGCACCAGCAGATTTCTATGGCCTCCGAGTCCCAGTCGGCGCACATCGGCGGCTACTGCGTAGTGACACTCGTAGTAGACGGGACCATGTACGATCATTTTAAACTTCTGGTCCTGCCCGACCTCTGCGCTGCCGTCCTGCTGGGGTTAGATTTTCAGTGCCACCTTAAAAATGTTACGATGGCGTACGGTGGACCCCTACCCCCACTCACAGTCCGCAGCCAGCAGCTCCCAAATTGCCCGCCGCGCACCAGGTGCAACCTCTCCACACTCAGAGTCACCCCCCCCCCCACTGTTTGCTAACCTCACCCCCGACTGTAAGCCCATCACCACAAAGAGCAGGCGATACAGTGCCGGGGACAGGGTTTTCATTAAAACCGAAGTGGAGCGGCTCCTGAAGGAAGGGATTATTGAGGGCAGCACCAGCCCCTGGCAAGCCCAGGTTGTGGTCGTTTAGACCGGCGAGAAGCAGCGCCTGGTCATCGACTACAGCCAGACAATAAATCGCTACACCCTGCTGGACGCCTACCCACTCCCCCGCATAGCTGATATGGTCAACCAGATCACGCAGTACCGCATCTTCTCGACCGTTGACCTGAAATCAGCGTACCTCCAGCTCCCTATCTGCCCTGAGGACCGCCGGTATACTGCCTTTGAGGCAACCGGCCGCCTCTACCACTTCCTTAGGGTTCCCTTTGGCGTCACCAACGGGGTCTCCGTCTTCCAAAGGGAGATGGACCGGATGGTAGATCAAAATGCGTTGCAGGCCACTTTCCCATATCTGGACAATGTGACCATCTGCGGCCATGACTTGCAGGACCATGACGCAAACCTCGAAAAATTCCTCCGCACCACCCAACTCCTGAACCTGACATATAACAAGGAGAAGTGCATATTCCGCACAAACCGCCTCGCCATCCTTGGCTGTGTTGTGGAACACGGAGTCATCGGCCCCGACCCCGACCGGATGCATCCCCTTATGGAACTCCCACTGCCCCACTGCCTCAAGGCCCTGAAGAGGTGCCTAGGGTTTTTCTCCTATTATGCCCAGTGGGTCCCCTACTATGCGGACAAGGCCCATCCGCTGATCAAGTCCACCTCTTTTCCCTTGACGGCAGAGGCCCGCTTAGCCTTCCACCGTATCAAGGAAGACATTGCCAAAGCCACCATGCACGCAGTGGACGAATCCATCCCCTTCCAGGTGGAAAGCGACGCATCCGACTTTGCCCTGGCCGCTACCCTCAATCAGGCGGGGAGACCCGTGGCCTTCTTTTCACGAACCCTCCAAGGCCCGGAGACCAGACACTCCGCTGTTGAGAAGGAGGCCCAGGCGATTGTGGAGGCTGTGCGTCATTGGAGGCACTACCTGGCCGGAAAACGATTTACCCTGCTCACTGACCAACGTTCAGATGCTTTCATGTTTAACAACAAGCAGAGGGGCAAAATCAAAAATGACAAGATCTTGAGGTGGAGAATCGAACTTTCCACCTACAATTACGAGATCTTGTACCGGCCCGGGAAGCTCAATGAACCCCCGGATGCACTATCGCGTGGCACCTGCGCCAGCGCGCAGATCGATAGACTGCGGGCCCTCCACAATGACCTCTGCCACCCGGGGGTCACCAGGTTCTTCCACTTCATCAAGGCCCGCAACCTGCCTTACCCTATTGAGCAGGTCAGGACCATGACCAGGAACTGCCAAGTCTGCGCTGTGTGCAAACCGCACTTTTATAGACCAGACAGGGCCCACCTGATAAAAGCCACTCGCCCCTTCGAGCGCCTGAGCGTTGATTTTAAAGGGCCTCTCCCCTCCTCCGACTGCAATGTGTACTTCCTCAATATTATTGATGAGTACTCCCGTTTCCCGTTCGCCATCCCCTGCCCGGACATGTACAGTGCAACGGTCATTAAATGTCTGAACGACCTCTTCACCCTGTTCGGTTTCCCCAGCTATATCCATAGCGACCGGGGCTCATCATTTATGAGCGATGGACTCCGTCAGTACCTGCTAACTAGGGGTATTGCCACAGGCAGGACCACCAGTTACAACCCCCGGGGGAACAGACAGGTGGAAAGAGAAAATGCGACAGTTTGGAAGGCCGCCCTGCTAGCCTTAAAGTCTAGGGGCCTTCCAACCTCCCGCTGGCAGGATGTGCTCCCCGATGCGCTCCACTCTATTCGGTCACTGCTCTGCACTGCCACTAACGCCACCCCTCATGAGAAAATGTTTGTCTTCCCAAGGAAGTCCACATCGGGGACATCGCTACCGCCATGGCTGACGTCCCCAGGGCCGGTCCTACTGAGAAGGCACGTGAGGACCCATAAAATGGACCCCCTGGTCGAGAGGGTCGACCTCCTCCACGCCAACCCCCAGTATGCTTACATTGCATACCCGGACGGGCGGGAGGACACAGTCTCCATAAGAGACCTTGCACCCTCGGGGTCCGCAGTAACCCACTACTCATTACCACCCCCCCCCACGATCCGATATCCAGCCCCAGCAGACGGCAGGCCTGGGCCCCGCGACCCGCTCGACATCTACGAGGACGACACGCCTGTGCCACAGCCCACGCAGGACTCGACGCCGGAAGCTCCACTACCCCTGCCATCGCCACGCCGATCACAGTGGCAGACAAGACCTCCGGAGAGACTCCAATACACTAACTTTTAATACACTTCACCCCGCCGGACTCAATTTTAAACAAGGGGTGAATGCGGTAAACCACTGTTTGTATTCCACTGTGTACATGACTGGACATGCCTCGGCTGACTCCTCCCACAAGTCCTAGTATAAAGGTGACTGCTCCCCAGCCCTTTGCATTTCTGGACCGGTCGACCACTCGAGGCAGACCTTCATTCTTTTGTTAATATAAGCCTTTAGTTACTCTCTTAACTCTCAGTCTTTTATGAGTAATTGATAGCACATCAATCATAGACCCGGGATAGTGTCGGGTCATTTCGTGTTTCCTTTTCTATGTTTGCATTCATCACAGGGAGACATTCGACTATAGTCGAGTGGAATATCTCCATTGGATCCACTGCAAGGTCTTCTTCCACCGTCGGCAACGGTAGGCGCGACAATCCATCAGCATTCCCATGCTGTTTAGTTCCTTTGTACTCGATGTCATATTGGTGTGCCCCTAGGAAAAGGGACCACCTCTGCAGCCGTTGCACTGTCATTATCGGTACGCCCTTCTGAGGGTTGCAAATGGAGACAAGAAGTTAGTAGAGTAAATGTTTGACCGTGCAGGTAGTGATTGAACTTCTTCACCCCCCACACTAGGCTGAGGGCCTCTCTGTCAATCTGGGCGTAGTTACGCTCGGAGGAAGTTAACGAGCGTGACGCAAAAGTTACCGGCCTCTCTAAACCATCAAGGAATTTATGTGACAGTACCGCCCCAATGCCGTAGGGAGATGCATCACACGCCAGTCTGATCGGCAGTGCTGGGTTGTAGTGAGCTAATACTTCTCTTGAAGTGATTAAGTCCTTACTCTTCTGAAAGGCCCGCTTACAGTCATTGCTCCATTTCCATGCTACTCCCGTTCGTAGTAGGGTGTTCAGTGGTTGCAGAATTGTGGACAAATTCGGTAAAAACTTATGGTAGTAATTCACCAATCCGAGGAATGACCTCAGTTGCGACACATTTTCAGGCACTAGGGCCTTAACAACCACTTCAATTTTGTCAGGGGACTTATGTAACCCCTCTTCACTAATCATGTGGCCACAATACGATATCTGTTTCTTAAAAAACTCGCACTTGGGGCAGTTGGCTCGTAGCCCATGTTCCCGTAGTCTAGTGAGCACCTGTTCTAGGTTGTTAAGGTGTTCACTGTCATCTTCACCTGTCACTAGGATGTCATCCAAGTAACACTGAGTCCCCGGAATCCCTTGCAGGGCTTGTTCCATCGCTCTTTGCCATATCGCCGGAGCCGATGCTACTCCGAATACCAATCGATGATACTGGTAAAGACCTTTGTGAGTGTTTATCGTGAGATACTTCCTAGAGGATTCTTCAACCTCCATCTGCAAATATGCTTGTGCTAGGTCAATTTTTGTAAAATGCTTCCCTCCAGATAGTGAGGCGAAGATGTCTTCTATCCTTGGAAGAGGATATTGTACTGTGAAGGACTGGGTTCACTGTCACCTTGAAGTCCCCACAGATGCGAACCTTCCTTGGCTCCTCAGGCTTATTGCTTAACGTTTTCTTCATGACAGGAACGATGGGTGTCGCCCACTCGCTCCATTCAGCCTTAGACAACACGCCTGCCTTCTCCAGATTCTCCAGATCTGCCTCGACGGCTGGGTGAATTGCATATGGTACCGGTCTTGCTTTGAAAAACGTGGGAATTGCAATCTCTTCTATTTTTATCGAGGCAGTTACGCCTTTAAGAGTGCCCAGTTCTTGTTGAAATACCTCTTTGGCGTTAGCTAAGATTGTTGACAATCGTCCAGGAGTGACGTCTTCATCTTTTTTACCATCCACCGTCATTGCATGAATGGAGTGCCAATCTAAGCTTATCTTCCTGATCCATTCACGTCCCAATAACGGTGGTCCACCATTTTGCAGTATGTAGAGATACAATTTCCGTATTTTCTTGCCGTTGTATTCGACAGGCACCCTTATTTTCCCTCTGGGGTATACTTTTTGCCCCGTATACGTCGTCAAGACGATGGATGTCTCTCTGAAGTGTATGTGTGAGAATAGCTGCTCGTAGTCTCGTCAATTCATGACGGTTAGCGCTGATCCTGTATCCAATTCCATTTTAACTTGGGACCCTGCTATCGTGAGGGTGACCCAAATGGTTCAGTGATCCTCTTTTGCGATTACATTGTGAAGTTTGAGACAGCTTAGTCTCTTGTTCCCGGATTCACTATCGCTCATCTGGTCTTCGGAACTACTGTCCGTCATCTTTTGTACTTTCTTGTACGGTTCCTTAGTAGCCTTTTTGTCGTCACTGGTCTTCTTCCCAGACCTGCAAACTCGTGCAATGTGTCCCATCTTTCCGCATTGCCTGCATATTTTGTCCTTGGACCAGCAGTCCTTCTGGTCATTGTTAGTTCTGCCGCAGCGATAACATTTTGCAAATCCCCATGTCATTTCGTGGGTGCCGTATTCCTGTGGCTTTTGTTGTATTTCCACAGCTCCCCTGGCTGCTGCTTCATACGATACTGCCACGCTGAAAGCCTTATCTAGCGTCAGCTCTTTCTCTGAGAGTAACTTCTTCTGTGTTCCTTCATTCAGGAGTCCACAGACAAATTTGTCCCGTAGGGTATCTGCCAGTCCTGCTCCGAACTGGCAGTGCTTTGATAGCTTGCGTAGTTCCGTAAGGTACTCAGCATTGCTCTCATCTTTAAGCTAAGTTCTCCTGTGGAATTTAAATCTTTCTGCTATCAGCAGCGGTGCAGGGTTTAGGTGTTCCTGTAGGACAGCAACAATTTCGTTAAACCTCTTCACCTTCGGTTTGGCTGGAGTAATCAGGTCCTGCAATAGGCCGTACATTCTAGCGCCCATTAAGTTTAGCAATACCGATGCCTTTTTCTCATCGGCTATTTCGTTTGCCTCGCAATATACCTCGACTCTTTCCACATACGTGGTCCAGTCCTCTATTGTATTATCAAAGGCAGTGATACAGCCAGTCTTCGGCATCTTGAAAATCTAAAATGGCACCTCCCGCGCTTTGCCTTCTTCCCCAATTTAACAAAATGGTGCCTCCCGTGCTTTGCCTTCTTCCCCACTGATTAAGATGGTTCCTCCCGCGCTTTGCCTTCTTCCCTGCTGTTGCTAGTGCTGCTTTCTGCGGTTTCCGTTGCAACCTGCAGCTCCTCGCGGTTTCCTGCGCATTTAATATTTGTTTTGTTATTATTTTCCCATCATGGAACAACCCTGTGGGACTCTTGCCTCCCTCTTCTCGGGTCTGTACGCTGCCCGGCTTCGTAGCACCGGCCGCGTCCTGTGTGCTCCACCCTCTCTCTCTCTCCTCTGCCCGACAATGCTGCTTGGCCCCATTGCAAGCCACCCACTTGAGTTCACGACCGCCGCAGCCCGATTAGCTGAAGCACCGTCGACAGGAACCAGGCCCCGCTCTCGACAGCTTCTCCAGCAATCTTCAACTCAGCTGACTCAGGGGCGGATGCCCACGGTCGACACCCATTTCTACTGCTTCTTTCTTCCTTCTGGCCTCGACCTCTGCTCACTTCGCTTCAGGAATGGATCCCAGGAGGTGGTGCAGACTGTAGGTAATTTCGTATCTGCTCGTCGCCAATATTATGTCCATGTATAATTGAGACACGGACAGCAGGAGTTGATTTAAACAAGTCTTTACTGAATGGAGTCAATCGAGAAACTGAAACTACAGAGGCTTGCTAGCGCCTTTTGTACAGGTGTGGTCACTGCCGGTACTGCAGTCTGAGACCAGTTATTCCCTTAAAGGTACATACACAACAGGACGGAGTATCAATCAGGAAATGGTTGAGGCTTGTAATAAGGGAACATCTATAATTATGGGGGATTTTAACTATCATATTAATTGGACAAATCAAATTGGGCAGGGCTGCCTTGAGGATGATTTCATTGAGTGTATTAGGGATGGGTTTCTTGAGCAGTATGTAACTGAACCGACCAGGGGGCAAGCAACCTTAGATCTGGTCCTGTGTAACGAGACAGGATTAATAAAAAATGTCCGAGTAAAGGATCCCCTTGGAATGAGTGACCATAACATGGTTGAATTCCATATTCAATTAGAGGGTGAGAAGGTTGGATCTCAAACAAGCGTGCTAAGCTTGAATAAAGGAGACTATGAAGGTATGAGAGCGGAATTGAGTAGAGTGGATTGGGAAAATAGATTAAAGGGTAAGACGATATATGATCAGTGGTGTACATTTAAGGAGTTATTTTACAACTTCCAAAAAAAAAATATTCCACTGAGAAGAAAAGGGTGTAAAAGAAAAGACAGCCATCCGTGGCTAATTAAAGAAATTAAGGATAGTATTCGACTAAAAACAAGGGCATATAAGGTAGCCAAACCTAGTGGGAGGATAGAGGATTGGAAAAACTTTAAAAGACAGCAAAAAATAACAAAAACATTGATTACGAAAGGGAAGATAGATTATGAAAGTAAATTAGCAAAAAATATAAAAACAGATAGTCAGAGTTTTTATAGTTATATAAAAAGAAAAAGGGTGGCTAAAGTAAATGTTGGTCCCTTAGAGGATGAGGCCGGGAAATTAATGGTGGGAAATATGGAGATGACAAAAAAACTGAATGAATATCTTATATCAGTCTTTACAGTAGAAGACACTAAGAATATCCCAACACTGGACAAACAGGGGGCTAAAGGGGGGGGGGGAGGAGCTAAACACGATCAAAATCACTAAGGAAGTGGTACGCAGTAAAATAATGGGACTCAAGGCGGATAAATCACCTGGACCTGATGGCTTACATCCTAGGGTCTTGAGGGAAGTGGCGGTAGTGATTGTGGATACATAGATACATAGAAGATAGGAGCAGGAGTAGGCCATTCGGCCCTTCGTGCCTGCTCCGCCATTTAATGAGATCATGGCTGATCCTTTAATTCAGTATCCCGTCCCCGCCTTCTCTCCGTAACCCTTAACCCCTTTTGCCCGTAGAAATATATCTAATTCCCTCTTAAATATATTTAATGAGTTGGCGTACACTGCCCTCTGTGGCAATGAGTTCCACAGGTTCACCACTCTCTGAGTGAAGAAATTCCCCCTCATCTCTGTCCTAAATGGTTTAGCCCTTATCCTTAAATTATGTCCTCTAGTTCTGTTCTCAC